>NC_049989.1:20463254-20500947 GCF_000003815.2 Branchiostoma floridae | reverse complement strand
ACAATCTGTACGATCTTATCAATTCGATGAACACTGCAGAGTTACACCCTGGGTACATCCGGAAAGTAGTTCGCCCCGACGTTCATTGTATACTATATACAGTTGCTTCTAGCTCTGACATTCATTATACACAATATACAGTCGCTTCTCTGTGTTTCCGTCTGGGAACGCGGACCATCTTATCGTCTGGAATCGTCCAAATTTCGGAAGCAGGCGCTGATTGGTCCCCACATAAGAGCGAATTATGGAATGGGTTCATGTGATCGTTCGAACCAGTGTTATAACACCGGAAAAGCCCCACTTCCCCTAGCGCATGTGGGCGCCGGCCTGTTGTCATCGAACGAGTGCTCTAGAATCCATTGCTTGATTCGCTCATCAACTGGCGTCACCACCAAACGGTTTGAATGCGCACGTCTCTAGACGGATAGCAGAAGTGAACATAGGAGCGAACTACTATCCGGATGGTACCCAGGCTAGCAGAGTTACAGATGCTTCCTGAACTTTGCAGTGACCACGGAGTGAACTACATGTCTGATTAGTATGACTTTTATTTGTCACAAATGGCAATGATTTAGAAAATGAACTGTTACAGTATGTGTGTCCTCTTTTGCAGTAGATGTTGTCTAATAAAGTCCGAATATTCTATTTTCCTGATACCAGCTTGTCTAACATTTTATCCGTGAAATTTCCAAAATAAAATTTGATGAATAACAAAAAAAAAACCTGAGTATTTTAGGCATTGTGATATTTGACATAAACTTGCATTTTCATTGCTTCACTTCACTTCACTTAATAGCTCTCAGATTTATCAGAAAATTAGCTTAGAATTGAGCAATACTAAAAAAAACAGCAACTGACAGTTTGATTTGGTGCCTAGTACATATAGAATACAACACGGTGTATTCCATATCACCCGAGGTATCAGCCCGACCGCGGGTCGGATCACCCGACAACCGAAAGGTAATCCGACCCGCGGGAGGGCTGGGACCGAGGCCGAGCAGCCAGAAGTTGAACAAATTTGATGCCCTCGAACAAAACGCGTTGCAACAGCAAAGTTACAACGTCCGAATCAGGTATTCAAATTGCCAACCGTGCCGTATTCGGCCCGTTCGAAATGGCTCGATTTATTCGAATGGAGCCCGTGTGATACGCCTTTCGAACCTGTGCAATAGGGAAGTTATGGCCCGGTCCGGAACACCCGTATCGAACGTATTCGCATCACAGGTATGACATAAATGGTACTTAACATTCTGTGTTTCCTATCTCCTGTACAGAAAGATGCTGAGGAGTCCCTAGCTGAAGCCATGCCTACAATAGACACAAATTTTCCTCCATGCCCTCTATTTTGTTTTGACTGCTTGCTGCACCTTACCGATTATAGAATATCCAAGAACCCCAAAATATATATTGATGTATCCATGGTACTAAACATTCTGTGTTTCCTATCTCCTGTACAGAAAGATGCTGAGGAGTCCCTTGCTGAAGCCATGCCTGCCCTAGAGGCCGCACGTCTCGCCCTACAGGACCTGGACAAGTCTGACGTCACAGAAATCAGGTCCAAAACTTTCCTTTTATTTCACTGGCAAATATAACACTAGTTCACCTTTATCCACGGGGTAACCTATATCCGTTGTTTTTTAAAACGGTATTTAGGCACATCAAGCCAACAGATGGTAGTTTTAGATTGCAATATACTGAAAATATTGCAATTTGAAACTAACGACCATCAACGTGAGATCCTCAAACACCCGGTTTTTAAAACCAATGGATATAGGCCACCCAGCAGATAAAGGTGAACTAGCATTACTAGTAGATGGGAGGGGAATGAGAGGGACGGAAGAAAATAGAAAGCTGGAGACAGCACTGTTTAGTCCTCTGATAACGGTATCAGGTCCTTTGTGAAGATACCCAAGCCAGTGCAGATCATCCGTATACTGTTAAGTTTGAAAGACTAGCTCCTCTGGTAATTGTACCCAGGTCCTTTGCAAAGCCGCACAAGCTTGTGCAGATATATTGGTGTCCCTTATCATGAGTTTTATTGTTATTGGTTATTGTTATTGGGTGGGCCAACTACTCTCTCTTGGCAGCCAAGGGCTGAATTATGAGGAGGTTACAATAGCTGGGGCTAAATTGCAAGGGTCTGGAGTGAGCTGCCATTCAGCGCTACTCATGTGACCTCAATACGACTGTCGCAAGTGTCTGGAGCGAGCTGCCATTCGGCACCACTCAGGTGACCTCAATACCTCGGGTGACCTCGTGCGTGGGGTGTGGCTCTTCCCAGACACAGGACCTCCATTTAACGTCCTATCCGAGGGATGGCCCTAGCCTAAGTTATGTACTACTCAGTAAAGTGAGAAAAGTGTGTTAAGTGCCTTTCCCAAGGGCACAAGATCGGTGACGCGAAGCCGGATTCAAGCTCCAAACATGCTGCCGCTGTGCCACGCGATCTCACAAATCTTAATGACTAACTCCTCTGGAAACTGTCCCCAGGTCCTTTGCGAAGCCTCCCAAGGCGGTGCAGACGGTGTGTGAGTGCATCGTGGTGATGCGGGGGATCAAGGAGGTGTCCTGGAAGTCAGCCAAGGGGATGATGTCAGAGCCCAACTTCCTCAAGTCTCTCATGGAGATGGATGTGGACGCCATCACACAGGGACAGACCAAGACTGTCAAAGGTACCAAACTTGTCTTCTTAGTCTGATAAAAAAATCATTTGAAAATTGATTCGAAGTACATGTTCTCAGTTTGAAACGCTTGAGGTTTGAATTGCTCAGTTAGACCTATACACATGTCCTACCCTGAGGCCGATCGGCCTGTTTACGGAAACAAAAAATAAAAGTTTAGGCCATGCTGTTGAATTATTTTTGACCATTTCTGTGGAAGAAATGTTGCCTGAGTGCATTTGAGATTCTCAAGTGTTTTATATGGTATCAATAATCACTATTATTAAATGGTGTTTTTCTCCAGGCTTTGTGAAGAGCATGGCTGTGTCTATTGAAGAGATGTCTGCCATCAGTAGGGCCGGGGCCGGCATGCTGAAGTTTGTCGAGGCTGTCATGGGGTACTGCGATGTAGCCAGGGAGATCAAGCCTAAGAGAGAAAAGGTAACAGGCATTATGTAGCAATTTCACTGTGTGGCAAAAATTGTTTCCAGGAAGGTAACTGAAGTGTTACAAAGTAGATAGCTCAAGACACCATGGGTACTGCGATGTAGCCATGGAGATCAAGCCAAAGAGAGAAAAGGTAACAGGCATAAGGTAGCTATTTTACAACGTGGTAAAAATTGTTTCCAGAAAGGTAACAAAAGTGTTACAAAGGTGATAGCTCAAGACACCATGGGGTACTGTGATGTGGCCAGGGAGAGCAAGCCAAAGAGAGACAGGGCAACGGGCATTGCATGTGTGGCAATTTGACAGTGTAGCTAAAAATTGGTTCAGTAGAAAGTAACAGCAGTCTTACAATGTAAAGAGTTTGTGCAGCAGGGAAAAGTTTAAAATGGAATAGACTATCAAATGATAGTGGGACTTAAGCTTGTTTCAGTCAATTCTAACTAAATATAATTTTCGTCATTACAAAAAATGGTTGTTCAAATATCATTTATTTGTTCACTAAGTCTTGCCTTTTGGTTTTAGCACTACAGATATAAGACTAGTCTGTTTTGACTCTTTGCGGCATAAGCTAAAATGCTGACAATGCCCAATGTGGAACAAAGTGTGTAGTTTTCCAGCATAAGTTCCAACTAAACATCCCAAACTCAAGGCAAAGTAAGCAATCTTATCAACAAATCATCTTCCCTCCAGGTGGCGCGTCTGGAGAGGAACTACCACCAGTCGAAGCGCGAGCTTGAGAAGATCCAGAAGGAGGTGCAGGGTCTGGAGGACACGCTGGCCAAGCTGAGTCAGAAGTACGAGGACGCCATGCGGGAGAAGAGGGAACTGCAGGAGGAGGCTGAGATCATGGAGCGTCGACTCATCGCTGCAGACAAACTCATCTCTGGGTTGGGATCTGAAAATGTCAGGTGGGAAAATTGTCAATTTTTCGATTTGTTTGTACCTTGCTTCACACCAAAAGACTGAAGCCTTGTTTTGGGTATGTATGTATCCATGCTTGTATGTGTGTATTTGTGTGTGTGCAGTGTGCACATACATGTGCATGTGAGCATCAGTGTGTGCATTCCTGTGAGTGTGTCTGTGCATATGTCACTGTGTTGCTTTGCATTCCTGTGTGTGTGTGTGTGTTTTTTGTGTGTGTGTTGTGCGCCAGCTGCAAGAGAAGTTCATAGCCGCAAACAAACCTCTGTACTTCGCCTTTGTCGATCTGGAGAAGGCCTTCGATCGAGTTCCCAGAAGGGTGCTGTGGTGGGCACTGAGAAGTCTTGGTGTTGAGGAGTGGGCCGTGAGGGTGATCCAGGCCATGTACGCAAATGCCAGGAGCCGTGTGCGAGTGAACGGACAGTACAGCGAGGAGTTCGGCGTTGGTGTTGGCGTTCACCAGGGGTCTGTCCTCAGTCCCCTGCTGTTCATCCTCGTTTTGGAAGCTCTGTCTCGTGAATTCCGCACTGGAGTCCCCTGGGAGCTCCTGTACGCAGACGACCTGGTGATCATCGCAGACACCCTGGAAGAATGCATCGCTAGACTGAAGGTATGGAAGTCGGGCATGGAACGCAAAGGCCTGCGGGTTAACATGGGGAAGACAAAGATCATGATTTCTGGTCAAGGACTGAACAAACTGAAGGAAACTGGATCTTTCCCGTGTGCTGTATGCCGTTCAGGGGTGGGTGCTAACTCCATCCAGTGTACAGTTTGTAACTTCTGGGTCCACAAGATATGCTGTGGCATAAGAGGGAGTCTGCTAGCTGTGCAGAACTACACATGTCCGCGGTGTCGAGGGGAAGCTAGGCCACTGGATGGCCGCCCTACAACACAAGTCACTGTGGATGAAGTGGTCCTGGACGTGGAAGCCAGCTTCTGTTACCTTGGGGACATGCTCTGTGCTGGTGGCGGATGTGAGCTTGCAGTCACCACCAGATCCTGCGCTGCCTGGGGTAAATTCAAGAAGCTCTTGCCCATCCTTACTTCCAGGCACCTACCATTCAAAACCCGTGGCAAGGTGTTTGACTCCTGTGTACGTGCGGCCATGCTCCATGGGAGTGAAACCTGGGCACCTACCACCTCGGATCTACAGCGGTTGCGCCGCAATGACCGTGCCATGATCAGATGGATTTGTGGCGTCAAACCCCGGGATGAGACCCCTTCATCTAGCTTACTTGATAAACTTGGTATTCTGGACATCATCTCAGTGCTGCAGTCCCGCCGTCTTAGATGGTTTGGGCATGTTGAAAGATCTAGTGACTGCATTAATAAGATCACCAAACTGAAAGTATCGGGCAACAGAGGTCGTGGTAGACCTAGGAAAACCTGGAGGGACTGTGTCAGCAGGGACTTGAAGGAGTGCGGTCTGACAGGGGTCGACCCACTGGACAGAGCCAAATGGAAGCGGAGTGTGAAGACTGGCCGACTGCTGCCTACCCCTGCGTCAGGGAACCCAGCAGCAGTATAATCTAAACCATGGATAGTGAGTGAGTGAGTGTGTGTGTGTGTGTGTGTGTGCATACAATGTATGTCTCTGTGTGTGTCTGTGCACATGTGTGTCAGATAATGTATGTCAGTTCCAAACTTGGTTCCAAACTTGGCATACATTCTATTTGATGATAAATTATTACTTTTGATTGATTTATTGATCAATTCAATTATTGATTGTAACATGATCCCTGCCCTCCACAGATGGAGGCGCGACCTGGAAGACCTTAAGGAACAGCGCGTGCGTCTCCTTGGCGACTGCCTCCTCGCCTCGGCCTTCCTGAGCTACCTGGGTGCCTTCAGCTGGGACTTCCGGCAGGACCTTCTGTTTAAGGAGTGGGAGACAGACGTGGTCAACAAGGCCATCCCGCTGTCTCAGCCCTTCAAACTGGACGTGCTGCTCACTAACGACGTGGAAGTCAGCAAGTAAGTTCACTTTTTTAATAGGCCTAACAAAGTATTTCCTTTACTTGTATTTGTAAATAGAACTTTGAAGGATTATCTTATCTATTCTTCATTCTAGCTAATTAGAAAATTAGAGCAACAGAGAAGAACTGACAGCTATTTGTCCTCTCCTTCTTGGTTGTCTATACTTCTCAATGTTTCACTTTAAGTTATGCTGGTCCGTTTCCTGGAATATCCTCCGATATTTTGCCAATTTCTTTCTTCATTCTTCCTCCCTGAACGTTTATTTGCATGATAGCTTTGGCTATTCTGATGACCGTGAAACATGCTAATAACAATTCAATCTTCTTTTCTTTACTGTGTCTTTGTAGAGGTGACTAACTAAATACTGTGTTTCCCAGGTGGACCTCAGAGGGCCTGCCCCCAGACGAGCTCTCCATCCAGAACGGCATCCTCACCACCAACGCCTCCCGCTTCCCACTCTGCATCGATCCTCAGCAGCAGGCACTCAGCTGGATCAAGAAGAAGGAGGAGAAGAACAACCTCAAGGTACTGGGTGCCAGGCTATTGTAGTTCTAGCTGAGTCTCAGGGTACTGGGTTCTAGGCTTTTATAGTTCTAGCTTAACTTGTAGTTTACGCTGCACCACAAGGTGCTTGGTTTCAGACAATTGTAGCATTGGCTGAGCCTCAAGGTACTGGGTTCCAGGCTATTGTAGTTCTAGGTTAACCTCAAAGTACTGGGTTCGATGCTATTATTACTGTACAGTAGTTCTAGCTTAATGTTCAAGTTATTGTAGTTTTAGTTCAACCTGACGATACTGGGTTTCAAGCTGCAACAGCTTGTAGATTGGTTTATTCATTCAATTCAACAAGAATGACAAATTAAAAGCGGTCTTGCAGCCCAAAGGGCTGAATTGCACTGCTTGACAGTCTTTTTGTATATTATTTTACACAAAAATTATTATTATTGCTTAACCTAAATGCACCGGGATCCAGTCTATTGTCAGAAAGACTCCAGATCTGTTAATAGTTTGATGATCTCAAAGTATGAGTCATGGGCTCTGGGCTAACTGAAGAAACTTAAAGACAAAAGTGCTGATTGAGATGGAATTAGATGATTTTGATCATTAACAGCACTGTCTTAGTTGTACATGTCTTACTTTGTTAGTTCTTTTATTCATTTGGTAACATAAGAGATGATTAATTACCATTAAGTGTTTTTCTGAACATATTTGTTCTGTTTTGCACACCAGGTGTCTTCCTTCAACGACCCAGACTTCCTGAAGCAGCTGGAGCTGGCCATCAAGTACGGCTTCCCCTTCCTCTTCAAGGATGTGGACGAGTACATCGACCCTGTCATCGACAACGTGCTGGAGAAAAACATCAAAGGTACAGCAGTCAAGGAATCTGTCATCTTGTCAAACAGCTTCAAAAAAACTATAATTATTGATACTGAAAATTAAAAGAAAAGACTGATCGAGAAAAACATCAAAGGTACAGCATTCAAGGAATCTGTCATCTTGTCAAACAGCTTCAAAAAAACTATTGTTGATACTGAAAATTAAAAGAAAAGAGTAATCGAGAAAAACATCAAAGGTACCGCAGTACAGGAATCTGCCTGTCCTGTCAAACAGCTTCAAGGATTGTTCGATATGCTTTCTGAGGACTAGAAGAGAAGACAAAGATTGTTACAGGGTCCTATGACCTCCTTGATCTCATTGACAATTAACAGTTGAGCAATCTGCCTGTTTGGTCAAACAGCTTCAAACTATATTTACACTGTCTGCTAACTGTAGGAAAGTAGGTAACTGTTCTTCAATCTTCATTCTTCAATCTTATATCTCAGGACATGAGAAAGTATGAGCTGCAGACCTTATATATATTTATCTAGTCAATTTTTTGCAGGCACTAACATTGATATTTTGTGATTAGGTGCCCAGGGCCGCCAGTTCATTGTGCTAGGAGACAAGGAGGTGGATTATGATCCCAGTTTCCGGCTCTACCTCAACACCAAACTGTCCAACCCCAAGTACAGCCCCGCTGTGTTTGGCAAGGCCATGGTCATCAACTACACTGTCACCCTCAAGGTCAGTACAGGTCATAGTTTACACAGCCTGGTCAATGGTCGCAGGTCAAAGGCAAGGTCTACTTGTCATTGATAACACCCAATTTCCAAAAGAACTATTAATTACATAACACTCCTTTAAGATACAGAGGATTTTTGCCAATGAAGGCCCTCTGAATATATGTTGAAGTTTTAGGTGATTTTTCATTGAGAATCGTTATTTTTATTGTGTGTGTAATGTTCACATTTCCCTACATTTCCTACTGTCTACAGGGTCTAGAGGACCAACTGCTGAGTGTGATTGTTGGGTTTGAGCGGAAGGAACTGGAGGAACAGAGAGAAAGGCTGATCCAGGAAACAAGGTGAACATCTCTCTTCCATGTACAAAATGTAGAATGTAGACTTAACTAAGTATGTAGTGATAGTTACTCCTCTGGTGTCTGGGGCCATGAGATCCCATTCCTATCGATGTGAATACAGACAGTCATTCTTTGGCAACGAATCTTCTGATTGAGTGCCTAATGCCATAGGTTAGAGAACTTAGACAGTGTCTAATGGCCTAGTTTACACAATTCTCAAGTCAAATCTGTCAGCCTAAACTCTCTTGTTAAAACTGATTCATGATAGGCTATCATTGATGACAAATTTCCTGTCTACTTTAAGAAGTAGTTACTAAAGCAACTGGATATGATTCTGGAAATGGTCAGACATTTGGGTAACTGCTTTTTGGCATATCTTACTACATGGATGTCTAACCTTCATCAACGTTCCTCTCTACTTGTGTAGTGACAACAAGCGCCTGCTGAAGGACCTGGAGGACTCTCTACTGCGTGAACTGGCCACCTCCACAGGAAACATGCTGGATAATGTGGAGCTGGTCCAGACTCTGGAGGAGACCAAGAGCAAGGCTTCGGAGGTCTGTACACGACAAGTCATTTTCTTTGAGTGAAGACTCATCTGTTGGTAGAATCCACAGTTGAATAGTTTGAAGCTTTGATCCAACACAGAGGAAACGCTCATCATGAATTTTCAGACAATCTCGTCGACCAGGGTGATTATACATTGCTTGATGTCTCAAATGTTTTGTGAGATGTCCAATGGACACCCAGTAACCAATCTATTTTCTTGGCTCTCAGATTGTTTAAATTGAGAATTCAGTTCAGCAAGAGGAAAAGACTATTTCTTACTTTCTCGACTATTGCTTACTTTCTCGTGATACTCTCTCATCTGATCATGCTTCTTCATCTCTATCTTCTGCAGATCTCCTTCTATTCTCTATCTGTCACCTTGTTGTATCTGGCTGGAAACACAGGTCTGTCTCCACCTTCAACTCCACACTTCTCTGACTACTACCTAAAGTAACTTTGGGTACAAAAGTGATGATGATGGCTGTTTCTTCGTATCCGAAGATCAATGGTAGGCAGACAGGTTGATTAGATGACCAGTCTGCCTGGCCTGCACGTGACTTTTTAAGGTGAAGGGGGGGTGTGCACTTCCTTCTCCACCCTCTCGTCTACTGGTGCAATAAGTCCTACAGGGACAGTACAAAAGTACAGACTATAGGTAAATAGCTATAGCAGCCCCCTATGACTTTCTTACCTTGTTGCTATGACTTTGTAGTTGCTAGTACATACAATAGAAAATGACAGTCCCCTCAGACTTTCTTTTCATGATGATATTTCGATTTAGCATGATTTTAAGAAAGGGAATATTCAAAGATAAAAAGACAACCAAGCATCTTTTTCTCCCCATTTATAGATATGTTATTGATAAATGTCCTGTCCTTGTTCAATTTCATTTGTATTGTCTCTGTTTTTGTCAGCAGGGCTAGCCCTTTGTAATAGTCACAGGTTAGTTGGGCAGCCCTGAATGTGTGTGCTGAACAGCCAAACCAATGAATAAATGAATATCAGATATGTTGTTTTAATCCATCACTGCCTTGTATCAACAGGTGACAGAGAAACTGAAGCTTGCCGAGAAGACCTCCATCGACATCAACAAACTCCGTGACGGCTACCGTCCTGCAGCCCGGCGCGGCGCCATCCTCTACTTTGTGCTGTCAGAGATGGCGATCATCAACACCATGTACCAGTACTCCCTGGCCTCGTACCTGGAGGTAATTACAATTTTGTTTTATTTGTTTGCACCTTTGTATATTCATGAAAGCTCAAATTGGCCTGCAGGCTGCTTTTCATTGAAGAAGGAAGGAAGAGGCAAGGGTCAGACAAAGTATATACAGTTTACATCATTCAAAGTCCTAATGAGTCTTATATATGTTAAATGCAGAAATGTTCATGGTGGTTTTATGTTTGTGGTTTTTGCGAACATTTTCCATTATAGTATATGACAACAATCTATGGCGCTATCGTGAACTTAAATGCATTTACAGTAGTACAAAATACACGAAAAGTGAGAGCTGCTTCATAATTTGAGTCCGTTCATTTTTGTTGTTTCTGTTACTTTAAGGTGTTCGACTTCTCCCTGAGGAAGAGCCTGCCCGACTCCATCCTGGTGAAGAGGCTGAAGAACATCATGGACACGCTGACTCATAATGTGTACAACTATGGTTGTACTGGTAGGTCAACACATATGTTTTAGTTCTAAATTGTTCAGTATTTTAGCTGGTGTTTTGCTGAAAGGTAGTTGTTTCAGTTAACCCATTATTGAATTCAGATTAAAGTCTGGGCACCTTTGTACATATGTCAGCTGAACAACTTGATTATAAATATAAATGAATGAAATTCAGAATCAGATAGTTGCACTGTCGCTGTATTGCTTTGTTTGACATTCGGTAATGTTGGACTGACTGGTTCACATCACACTACAACTAATATATGTGTCGCAGTCTGCTTACAGATGCAGCTCCAAATAAATTTTTCAATTGTCATAAATAGCAAATTGTGTGATTCCAGTCAGAATTGACCTGACCAGAGACAGGTAACAGACGGCCACTGAAACATCATTTGAATAAAATGGTTCAGTACAAAGACATCTGTTATACATGTAAGTGACTTACCAACTTGATGAAACAGTTAATGAACAATATTCCTTTTCTTCCAGGTCTGTTTGAGAAGCACAAGCTGCTCTTCTCCTTCCAGATCTGCATCAAACTGCAGCAGAACGAGGATCGCTGCCCCCAGGAGGAGCTCGACTTCTTCATCAAGGTTAGCTTTTGTTCAATTACTCCGCCTCATCTTCTATTTCAAGCTTTAGATTATTTTATACAAGACTAAACATAATAAGCTTTATTTCTAGTACTTCAAAGCTGTGGTTTCTATTTTGAGCTTTAGATTACTCTATAAAAGACTAAACATAGTATTCTTAGTAACCCGTCTTTTATTCTTCAGTGCAGACGTTTCAATGACTATCTGTTTTCTTCCTCAGTGTATTCCTTTGTGCACGTAAAAAAAGTCTGCAGATGAATAAAAGACAATTGTGTCACAAAGAAGACTAGACTGTTTAATTTGTTCAATTGATCTAACAACCCACCAATGAAATTATTTAGGGGTCTATACAATACTGTATCAAACAGTAACGTGATTGTACATTTTGTAACTAGTGTTGAGTTTGCTTCCTCATGAGAGAATTGTTTTATCATAATTGATCTAATAATATATATCTGAAACTAACTTTGATTTTTTTAAACAAATTTTTAGGCCTATTTATAAGCTTTGAATGAACAAAGGTGCAAACAAACAAAAAAGGTTATGCCATGTAAGCAAATATGCAATACAAAAGATATTGATTTTAATCGACATATACCTGCAATCTCATTGGAAATAAAATCTAACTTCGAAATCTGACCCTAGGGTAACCTGTCTCTGGAGAAGAGCAAGCGGAGGCGCCCGTTTGACTGGATCCCTGAGCAGGGCTGGGAAGACATCATCCGCCTCACCGAGTCCTTCCAAGATGCCTTCGGATCGCTGGCCGAGGACATCGAGCGCAACGAGAGACACTGGAAGGAGGCAAGTCTTAATTCCTTTTTTGACCACAGAGGAGTTATTTCATCGGAGAAATTTAATGAAATTTGTTCAAAATGTACTGAAAAGATGCTACTGTCAAAAGTGTTCTGGCATCATAACCCACCTTCTGTAAATAGTGTTAAGTGGACAATGTCTCAGATCACCGTTTTATTTCATTCAATATGCAAATTGTATCAATGGTATCATTCTGACACCTGTTACATCTAATGTGGTACCCGGTATAACTGTAAGACACACATTGTCAATCTCTGTCCTGTACATTAACCATCATAATTCATTGTTCAGAAAGTAAATTTGCATACAGTGTATCTATTACAGTGCTCCGTTCCCTTTTCAGATTGTTTCTTCATCTTATGTAAAAATGATAAGAAAAACTTCTACATCTACATACAAGCAGTCTCACCTGAGGGGAACAATAGACCATGACTTTTAATAATGACTGTGCATATTCATATAATATAACAAGTTTTATATAATTACTATGATAATTATAACTTGTTTCCTTCACTGTTGTTAAAACATATTCACCCCTCTGCTTTGCAGTGGTACGACC
The DNA here is from genome assembly GCF_000003815.2 of Branchiostoma floridae. Taxonomy (NCBI): domain Eukaryota; kingdom Metazoa; phylum Chordata; class Leptocardii; order Amphioxiformes; family Branchiostomatidae; genus Branchiostoma; species Branchiostoma floridae. The sequence goes on along the minus strand of NC_049989.1, from coordinate 20,488,364 downwards.
TGGATGCCCCCGAAGCGGCGCCCTATCCAATGAAGTACAAGGACACCCTGACCGACTTCCAGCGCCTCATGCTCCTTCGCTGCTTCCGCGTGGACCGTGTCTACCGTTCCGTCACCGACTTCGTAACGGACAAGATGGGTGAGAAGTACGTCACGCCGCCCGTCGTGAGCTTCGAGGCGATTTTCGAGCAGAGCACGCCGCTGTCGCCTATCGTGTTCATCCTCAGTCCGGGGTCCGATCCCGCCGGCGACTTGTTCAAACTGGCGGAGAGATCCGGATTCGGCGGGAACCGTCTGAAGTACCTTGCCATGGGACAGGGACAGGAAAAGGTGCGGTTACTTAGCAACGGCTCTTGGATTGTCTTGACATGGTTCTCTGAATTTCTTCAATAATTTCTGGTTTTCTTTTGCACAATTGAATTACTTGGGAGGTTTCTAGTTCTAGTTTTTTTTTTTTTACCGAAGAATTGAATAGACAGTTCTTGAAAGACTTTGGACAAACAGTCTTTGTTGTAAAGTTGTAGCTTACTGATCAATACAGACAGGTAAAATATAATGTAAATGTCTAGAATTCAAAGTAGTGTGCTTTTGAATGACAATGAGTGTCAACCTCCAAAGGTTGCCCTCCAACTTTTGGAGACATCCTTCGCTCGTGGCCACTGGCTGATGCTTCAGAACTGCCACTTGTTGGTGCACTCATAAAACACAACCATGACCTCAAACTTTAAAGCTCTGCTACAGTACCTTAGCTACCCACTAGGAGGCCCATTATCAAACTTGACCTTCCTTTTTCACGTTTCTAGGTTGCCCTCCAACTGCTGGAGACGTCCATCGCGCGTGGCCACTGGCTGATGCTTCAGAACTGCCACTTGTTGGTGCGCTGGCTGAAGGATCTGGAGAAGGCTCTGGAGCGCATCACCAAGCCTCACCCCGACTTCCGCCTCTGGCTCACCACAGACCCCACACCAGAGTTCCCCATTGGCATTCTGCAACGCTCGCTAAAGGTACGTAGAATTAACACCCGAAAATGTTCACATTGGGGTAACGTGTAATGATAACTAAAGTTGTTTGGCCCAGACCCTTTAGGAGGTCCTGTTTTGGATCTCCTGATTCCTGGGAAAGGCACTAACACAGCTTTTCTCACTTCACCCATTGCAAGTGAAAATGTAGTTTAAAGGGACGTCCCTCAGATAGGACGTTAAATGGAGGTCCCATGGTCATTTTTTAAGAGGGCAACATGTTAGAGTATAGAAAAAAAACCACCACACTTATCAGAAAGATGGTGTGAACTTTGTCTTTATCAGCAGAGCTAGCCCTTTGTAATAGTCAAAGGCTAGCTGGGTAACCAAACCAATGAATATCTCAATAAAATCTGTTGCTTGCCAGATTGAAACAGGAGCAATACAATGTGAACCAATCAGAATTGCCCTGAGGAAGGTTCAGTGATGTACCAATCTGCAGATAAAACTATTACAGAGATAGGCTAAACATATTATCCAAACTGCTGTTTTATAGGTTGTGACAGAACCTCCCAATGGCCTGAAGCTGAACCTGAGGAACACCTATCACAAGATCACCGCCACTGCACTGGGAGACTGTCCGCACGAGTACTTTCCCGCGCTGGTGTACGTGCTCGCGTTCTTCCACGCCGTGGTGCAGGAGCGCCGCAAGTACGGGAAGGTCGGGTGGAACATCCCCTACGACTTCAACGAGTCAGACTTCCAGGTGGGTTTCAGTCTTTGATTTCACCTACATGTACCACCTTGGTGTACTCTCATGCTGGAATAATAGCACACTAATAACTGTACATCAATTTATTTCTTCAGAAGTGATATTGACACAACATTGTCTGCGTTGAAGAAAAAAGACATGAAATGCATGGATATAGACCAACTGTTTTTGCTTAATGCGGTTACATCAACTTAAAGTCAGATATTGTTACTGTACATCTTTTGTAATGCAAAATTGGCGTTAGGGTTAAGGTTAGGGAAGGGTTAGAAGGATTAGGGTTGGGGATAGGGTAAGGATTAGGGATAGCGTTAGTGTGTATCTAACCTGTAACCCTGTTCCCCAGGTGTGCATGTCCATCCTACACACATACCTGAGGAAGGCATGTGAGCAGGGAGACCAGAAGGTGCCGTGGGCCAGTCTCAAGTATCTCATCGGGGAGGTGAGTCTGGAAAATTTTATCTATCTTTTTAAAAAATCTGTTTTCTTTCACCAGAATTCCTCTCTCAGTGACTATAGGCATAAAAAGTTAAAGTTGCCCGTACATCAGTAACAGATGCTTTTAGGGTCCATCTCCATTTCTGTAGCCCTTAGGCCACACATTTTTGAAAGCAACTACAGCAGGGGGCTAGTCCACTGGTAGTGATGTGTGTTTAACTCCCATACTCTTCCACATTAGTGCTGAGTGCTAAGCAGAGAAAAGCAGCATGTACCATATTTCTAAAGTCTTGACAATCATATGAATTATGACTCAGCCAGGGAATGGAACTCATAACCTACCGAATGCAAGGCGAACAACTCTACCCACTTGACCATAGAGTTTTGCATATCAAATAACAAAACGATTATCCATGATTGTACCCTTGAATACCTTTATCTCATCATATTACTACTAAAATCCATCCTTCAGGTGATGTACGGCGGCAGAGCCATCGACAACTTTGACCGGCGCATCCTGTCCACCTACATGGACGAGTACCTCGGGGACTTCATCTTCGACACCTTCCAGCCCTTCCATTTCTACGTCAACGAGGAGGTAAGTTAGTTTTGTATCGTCAATGTTACTGAAAATGATGATTGATAAAGATTGATCTTGCTTCAACGAGCTGAATTGTTCCTTGTTCTTCCAGTTTGTAATGTTACCTATATTTAGACAGTAAGTAGAATTTTAAGATTTTATTTTGTATTTTGTAATTTACAGTCGACTCAGGCCAGTCTTAGGTTTCGAGAGACTGCCACCCAGCCTTCCGGATAGTCCTGCCAAAAAGCAATGGATCAGTTGAGGGCGTTTTTTCTCCCATCAAGCATTGTGTGGTTCAAGAACACACTTTGTACTTCCAGTCATTCACAAACTACCCTCTACTACCATTTCATTCTCCCCATCTCATGCAGCTGCATCGCCAGCTTTTTTTAAAAGCATTTCTTGTTTTTTAACAACAGGTTGACTACAAGATCCCTGAGCTGGGACCCAGAGACAACTATGTGGAGGAGATTGAGAATCTTCCGCTGGCAAACACGCCCGAGGTGTTCGGCCTCCACACCAACGCTGAGATCGGCTACTACACGCAGGCAGCCAAGGACATGTGGACCAACATGGTGGACCTGCAGCCGCAAACAGGTAGGAGTCATGGTTATTTCCCATTTATGCAAATTAGGTGTTACTATGCATAGTTCCTGTTTGGTAATTTCTTCAGACAGAACCAACTCCCAATTTACTTTATTTATTTATTTATTGATCTTTAGGGTAGTCCCTTCATTAATGCGAATTATTTGAAAAGAAAATTGAAACTTCCGATTTATCATTGGGTAGCATGCATAGTCTAGTGGTTGGTAAACAAACCCTGCCTCTGGACCAAATGAGTTTGAATCTTGTCTGTTATCTCTTGTCAATTGGCACCAGTTTTCTAGGCCTGATTTGGACCAGTGCAACAACCACGGAAGAGCCAATGACTAGAAGCCATGAGTTTGGTTCTGGCTGTGTTGCACAATGAACAATGAATGGGACAATGAACCTGGTATGATGAAATTTGTTAAAAACTGTACACGACCAGTTAATTCAGTAGATGTCTGACCCTCATCAACGAATCTTCACAGGTGGCTCTAGCACTGGCATCAGTCGTGACGATTACATGAGCAACATCGCCAGCGACATCCAGAAGAAATCTCAGTTTCTTGTCCAGTTGTAGAGAGCAATTTGTCTGTAGCTAAGTATATCTGTTTTCCTCAATGTCCAACTAACCTTCATCTCCACAGTTGGCCCAGCACTGGCATCAGCCGTGACGACTAAATCAGCAATATCTCTGGCGATATCCAGAGGAAATCTCTGTATCTGATGCAGTTGTAGAGTCAGTGATTTGTCTGTAGATGTCTGACCCTCATCAACGAATCTTCACAGGTGGTTCGAGCACTGGCATCAGTCGAGACGACTACATCAGCAACATTGCCAGCGACATCCAGAAGAAGCTCCCGGCCATCTTCGAGCTGGACAAGCTGAAGAAGAAGTACGGAGTGGAGATCTCCCCGACCACCGTGGTGCTGCTACAGGAGCTGGAGCGCTTCAACAAGCTCATCTCCGTCATGGGGAAGACTCTCGCTGAGCTGCAGAGGGTACGGATGCTGTTTTACTGTATTTTAAAATGTACTATAATACTAGTAGTTTGCTTGGTTAGTCTAGCATACAATGTATTTTACTGAAAATAAAGTAAACTGTGAGCTCACTATCCAGCCCTTCCTGGCTGAGCTACAACAAACATCTCTGTCATAGGGAAAACTCTCGCTGAGCTGCAGAGGGTATGGATTCTGTTTTACTGTTATATTACATCACTAGTTTGCTCATTTTAGTTTTTCTTACTTGAAGTAATTAAAAGTGAAATGTGAGCTCACTATCCTGAACCTTTACTGGCTAAGCTACAACAAGCTCATCTCAGTCATGGGGAAGACTCTGGCTGACCTGCAGAGGGTACGGATGCTGTTTTGTTTATAGTTTTGGGTGTGTCCGTGTGTTTGTGTTTCCAGATATTTGTGGTCAGCATAGCTCAAGAACCTGACTTGATGGAGTATGATGATGTTTGGTATGTAGGTAGGTGTTGGGAAGACTCCCAAAGGTCGATTCTGGGCCCCCTGCATGCAACCTTGGTACCCCTTCTTCAACAAACATATTTCATGATGAGCATATTGTAGGAGGTCTTCATCATTTGATAAGCAAAGTAATTTGTTTTTATCCCCTCCCCCATCACAGCAAGTTCCATATATTCTGTGCAGTTTCTATATATTCCCTGGGAGAGATTAAAGTCTGCCATCTCTCATTGTTTTCTTATTTTCCATCCTCTGCAGGCACTGAAGGGTGAGGTTGGAATGTCCAACGTGCTGGACGAGGTTTCGCGGTCGCTGTTTAACGGGCAGATCCCGGCCGTGTGGAGGAAGCTCGCCCCCGACACCCTCAAGTCGCTCGGCAACTGGATGATGCACTTCCAGGGGAGGTTCGACCAGTACACCACATGGGTATGTCCTTGGTTCATTTTTTTTTTAATGGCTTTGTCCAATGCAAGGCCATTCGACCACCTCTAGGCAATGAAGTACATTTTAGGTTGATGGATGATGGAAATTATTTTGCTATGACATAATGGGGTACACTATTTTTGAAGGCTCGAATATTGCATACAGGAGGAAAACAACTGTCGTCAAGAGAGTTCAGTGTCATTAAGGAAGATATTCCCAAACTGAACTTGTAAAAGGCCAACCTCCCTGACACAGGCAGCCATCAGACCTAAGCAACATTCCGCAACGTCCAACCCTTGTAAAACGGAAACAACAGATGCTAAACTGATGAATGAATGAGTGAGCTGACACAGTTTTCATGTGGTTTTCACAGGTGAACGAGGCTGAGCCTCCTGTGATGTGGCTGTCCGGGCTGCACATTCCCGAGTCGTACCTGACGGCTCTCGTGCACTTCTATTTCATTTCTTATAACTGGCACTGTTTCTGCTTTGTTTCCCCCACAGGTGAACGAGGCAGAGCCTCCTGTGATGTGGCTGTCCGGCCTCCACATTCCCGAGTCGTACCTGACGGCTCTCGTTCAGGCCACCTGCCGTAAGAACGGCTGGCCGCTCGACCGCTCCACCCTCTACACCAACGTCACCAAGTTTGCCACTGCAGGGGACGTCACGGAGACCGCTCACCAAGGTTTGTTGTTGTTTTTGTTTCTTTTGCATAAATATCAAAGATGACACCCCTTTTGTACTGTAAAATGACAGTATATAGTATTACATGTACAAGCTGCATATTATCCTCCTACGTAGGGACATCCAACAGCCAAAATGCCTGACAGTGTCTGGATGTGCCCTGCTCTTTCAACCGTCACACTTAGTTCCTGACCGCCCTGCTTATAAATGTTAATGAAGTTACCCTTATACATGCGAGACAGCTTTTGAAAACGGAAAGCCTATTCTCTGATTGGCTGACAGCTGGTTTGGGGGGGTACGTCCACAGGAACTAAGAGTGATGGTTGAAAGAGCAAGGCACATCCAGACAGGCCGTTTGGCTGTTGGATGTCCCTGCGTAGGAGGATGGCTGCATATTCGATGTAAGTCTATTTTTTAAGGCTTGATCAACTTTTACCCAGTGTACCTACTTTACTGTTGAGTCTTTCTGTGCCAGGCAGAAGGCCTGTCCTCCCAAACCCAGGACTTCAACTTCCCCCTTATGTTGCCACTTGCAGGGCTATTTCCCAGAAAAATGTAGATGTACTCTTTTCTTTTAAGTTAGAGTGTTGTTCAACATGCTCAAGATGCGGCTGCCCTCGAACATGATACCTTCAGCTTTGTTCAAAGGAGATTTTCTCCCGAGTCGAATGAAGAAATTTGTTGTGACTAAATCCCAAGGGCACAAGATTGGAGCCTTCTAAGTAGTATGCAGAATGACCTGAATTTAACCTTTGAACTTTGTTCTCCCCAGGGTGCTTTGTGTCAGGGCTGTACCTGGAGGGCGCGGCGTGGGACATGGAGAACAGCTGTCTGATCCGCCAGCCGCCCAAGGTGCTGCTGCAACCCCTCCCCATCCTCAAGGTACAGGACAGACTTTATAGTACACTGTTGTAACAGTATTCTCCATCAGGCGATGACAAGGATGATCTTTGGATGACATCACCAGATGGCCTCGAGTGTAGTGTTAAAAAACTGTTTGTGTTTGTCATATGTGACACCAGCGTGGTATCCTTGAGTGTTTATGTAGTAGTGTAAGACCAAACCACAATTGTACCACTGACAAATTTTTAAAATTAATTAGGAAAATGGATAATTTTCACTGGAGTAAGGGGCCAGTTCCTGGACTAGACAGTTTGGCAGGCAGGCAGAATGACTTTTGGGCATGAATAACTTTGTCAACTGTAAAAGCCATCAATTTACAAAATTTGAGAGTTGTCGTTTTTTCTCAATCGTCAGGTCATCCCCATCGAGGCACACCGCCTGAAGCTGCAGAACACGTTCAAGACGCCGGTGTACACGACCTCGCAGCGCAGGAACGCCATGGGGATCGGGCTGGTGTTCGAGGCGGACTTGGCGACATCCGAACACTCCTCCCACTGGGTGCTGCAGGGCGTCTGCCTCATCCTCAACTCAGATTAGAGTTTCCATCCAAATTTCTGGTTTCCTTCCATCTCAACTGGACACATCTGTTGTTGTTGCTTAAGTTGTTGATTTAAAATTTTTAAACAAAAAAGCAAAATATCGTCTTTGACCTGATAAAAGTGTATCAGAACACTCATGCCATTATTCTTCTCATTTTGATATTACAGTTGGCTGTTATGTGTTATTGATTTAGCTTTGAGAAAAGTGACAAATTTTCCACGTGTACAGAGGGCTTATTCAAGTGACTGTTAACTTTGTTCATAGAAGATTGAGTTCCAGTTATTACATCGTTTGTGACTCAAGTAACAGAGTTTGATGTACTTTGTTTTTGCATGTATTTTGCAGAATATATGAAAACGTATGGAGTCTTGCTTACTAAGAATGCTGTTGTTGTATTATAGCTGTATCCATGAGCTTTTTAAGCAGAGTGCTTACGATATAAGAATGATAATGCTGCTAATATTTGCTCACACAACATGGGATGATGGTGGCTTTCGTCACAACCTCATGTTATACAAATGTATGTACCTACTCAAAAGACTAAGATAAAACAGTCAACTAATGTGCCTGATTTTTAAGAGTTCATGTTACACTTAGTAAAAGACACATAGTGCCTTTTGCACAGCCAAGTAGTAAGATTTACCTTCATCACACTTCATTTTGATGTTACAGTATTTATTTTGATGTTTTCACAAAACAAAGATGTATAGATTTTCAGAATCATATTCCATAGAAAGGTGAATGTTTATAAGAAAGATTGTGTTTGTGTATATTTGGCCACCTCACAGAATGTCTATAGATCTTTGAATTGAAAATCTTCAATGAACTATTTTAGATTGAACCTGGGGTGTAAGATTATATTTTTCTATGTGCCACAGAATAAATGTGCTGTTATCAATCATTATATTTTACGTGAATGTGTTTTTTTATATAGCCATAAAGATTAGATACTGGGATATTCTAAAATGAGACTATAGCAAGTGGTCATATATTAAAATTAGTTTCATAAGGTTGGTACGCATAAGTCACTTGATAACTAGAGTCTTTGTATACAATGAAGTAAATAATTAAAGACGGATGCTTTGGTGACTTACTGTTAAGTACTTTCTTCCTTTTGTTTTAAGTAGTTATGTCCCTTGGAAAGACAACAGTGAGTTATGTCTAAATTAGAGGAAAAATTATCAGAATGCATGTAATACAAAGTTTATTGTATTTAAGTATAGTTAAGCCTGTACAAGTGACCACCTCTATATAAGGAAGACCTGACCATGGATATAAAGTCAAACATTCAAACGTTTAGGACCACCTGGCAATTGATATACAATCAAACCTGTCAAGTGACCACCTCTACATTGCTACTACTTTTTGGTGGTCCCTATATAATTACATTTTGTTTCCCATTGACACAAGCATCAAAAGTCCTATCCATAGTGACCACCAGTTCACACAGACCATCTTTCATTGGTCCCCTAAGTGGCCTTTTGGGGCAGTATTGACTTCATTGTGTTACTTCTCTGGTAAAAATGTATACAGCTTTTCTGGGTTTATACTGACTCTCTTACATTGTGACAACAAACCAGAGAACGTTTTTCACAATGGTGTCGAGCATCTTCTAATGGTGTAGAACACTATGACTAGTCTGTTATTTCCCACTTCCAGATAGTACCTATTTTTTGCCTTGCCGCCGGCAAGGCTTTACGCCAGCTTTCTTCCTTGGACGGACGGACGGACCTTTTAACCTTGCTCTTCCAAAGACCCTTTCAAAGGCCCTTCCAAATCGCCTTTCTCATGGACAAGTTTGACGGCTTAGGCAGACAATGGTACATCCCCGTTGAATTTTAAACCGTCCATTTTACGTATTTGTTTCTGTTTGCGGTCGGTTCTAAAAGCATTTAATATTTGGTTACATTGAATGATTGAAGCGTTTGTATGGTAAAATTCCAAATTCATTTGGAGTGGCATAAAATCAAGTGTATTATCTCGCAACAAGAATTGCATTAGCTTTTCATAAAGATGAAATAATGTCCAAATCAGGCTAATGAATTGTATGTGAATATATAAGTAGCCATGACGTCATCAAAACGTTGGAGACACCTTCCGAGACCGCAGCAAAACGCTAACGTGAGTTTAGGAGAGCGCCAGCTCAAAACGTCACACGAGAAGTCGCAATAGATAATATTTAGGATCATTTTGTTATATTTCAAATATCAACTCTAGTCCTGCGGCCTGTTTTGTTACATTTCCTAGTCTTCATTCTACATCATTTCTTTCAAAGTTATCGCTAATCCAGAAATAAAATGTAACGCTTTGGAATATGTAAGATAATATTCTAGCTACTATATATGTCAAACTTTTATCGTAGTGATTCCTAAAATAATCATTGTTTTATCCGTGTTTTTGTGAGGCCTGTAACTAGATCAGTTTTCTTTGTGCATAATTTGTCGGACATTTTTGTTACCTGGGTGGTATTTCCCTGACATCGTAGGTGAACAAATTATTAACAAGTGTAATAAATGACGCTGGTTTGTCCGGCCGTGAACATAATTTCATAAACACGAAAAGACGAAGTGAATCAAAACAGCCCCCCTCCCCAATCCTTTTCGGACATGCAAGGTTCTATTTTTACACGATTGAGCACATTCGTGTCTTACTTTCTTGCTTACCAAGGACGTTATATTGTGCATACCAACTAACGTTTGCCATCTTTAAATGTCTACTCAGGACTGTTTCTATCGTATTGCCTTCATTTTGGTCCCATTTTTTAAAAAGATTTATGCTGTCGGTGGAGGAGGGGAGCAGATCCTCTCCAACAAATATGAAGAAATGCCAAGAAATTGGCTACCATTTAGTCATGTCAAGGTCTTTTTAAACCTCCTTTGTCGTATGTTTAGAAACCACTAGTATTCTATCAATTAAATATACATATGCTCTTTCAGTTGGTTTTAATGTTGACACAAGAAATTGTTTTCCTTCTCTTTCAGTCTTCGATTGCAGATTTCTTCACAGCACAGACCAGAGCCGTGTTAAAGCCAAAGTGTATATTGAATGAAATACGCCATCAAGTAGACAAAGTCTAATCACTGCCACTTATTACCAATCCTTGCCATCGTGCAGACTGTGCTTTTGCACTCAATCTTCCAACCCCTGCCACCGTGCAGACTGTGCATTCGCACTCAATACAACAAGTTCAACCTCTGCCACCGTACAGACTGTATTGTGATGGTCCTATTGTGATTAGCACAAATGCACGCTGCTCTGATGAACTACATCAAATATTGCAATATACAAAGTAATGCCATCTGATAAACAACACGTTTCATATAAGTTGTCAAATTTGTCAAAAGACAATTAATTTATTTTTGACTAACTGTTCAATCTTACCATAGTACATATACCTGAACTGCAGTCATTCATATAGTCAGGGTTCTCCCCAGAATCTTTTAGTATAGTGGAGGGGCTGGCAAAAATAATCCAAACCAACGCGCTGCGCTTTCATGAAAATTTGTTCATTTTGCATGACAGATGGTGTCAAATACTACAAGTACAATATAGTGTTGTGACTCCTTTGTTGTGAAGTGTCAAAACCACTATTGCTTTGACCATCGCCCATTCACAAGTTTTTGCAGACAATGCCAACTGGAAAAGTGATACCACAAAAATCTGTGAATTTTCATTAAAATTAGCAAAACTAATCAGGAAAATAGGGAAGAAACACACTAGATTTCAAATGTAGTATAGTGGAGCTGGGCTGGAGTATAGTGGAGAGCCTCCCTTATTCCATCATTTGGGGAGGACTCTGATATAGTACCCTCTCAACTTACCACAGTACCTCAAATTGTGCAAGCAGTACCCACTCAGCTCACCACAGTACCTGGACTCCAGCCATGCATGCAGCTCCTACTAAGCTGACCACAATACATGGACGCCTGCTATGCATGCAGTACCCACTCAGGTATCCACAATACCTGGACTCCAGCCATGCATGCAGTACCCACTCAGCTGACCACAGTACCTGGACTCCTGCTGTGCATGCAGTACCCACTCAGCTGGCCACAATACCTGGACGCCTGCTATGCATGCAGTACCCTCTCAGCTGACCACAGTACCTGAACTCCTGCTAAGCATACAGTACCCACTCAGCTGCCCTTTCACAGAAATGAAATAAATTAAAATTGTTACTGTATATCCTTGAAATAATGTCTAATTATTTCATATTTATTAGTGGTCGAGGGTCAGAAAATGCAAGGTCATATTTTAAGACACCTACATATATTTCCAACAAGATTAACAGATCAATACAAGGCTTTGGCTACCATAATACGTATTCAGCAGACAAGCAAATTATCCCTACTGCACGCCAAGGCATAGCATTTTGCCTTGCTGGGCTTGAAGTGCCGACCTACCTTTTCCTGACGATATTCCTACCACGCGGCAAGGCACAGCTTTTTTAAAAAGATTTCTTGTTTTAAGAATGAACTATTTTCACTTTCAGTTTCCACTGCACTACAGAAGGTCCATCACACTCCTCTTGCTGCCCTCATACTTTAATGTACATATTTTTGTTTCAAGGGGACGTTTACAGTTGCACTGCTTTTGAGTTCACAATAATGCTGGCGTCAGCAAACATTTACAGTAAGTCTCAATTCTTCCAGAATCTGATGTTGGTTCCATCCATAATATTGTTTCGCGTAGTAGACTCTCCAAGCAGAGGTTGGCTCTGGCAGGCTTTTAATGTTGTTTTTTTAAGGATGGGAGATCGTTTTATTGGTCTTCATATTTTGCACTGTTTCTTTATGTCATATGACCGTGACCAAGAAAAGAAAGCCCAATAAAAACACCTAAAAACATCAACATCCGAACCTCTGCATGGAGAGTAGTTTTACCAACACGGCAGATTAACTTTCATGTAAAGATTCTAAGATTTACAGAACTCTACAAAGCTTAGCTCCTGGGGATCCCTGCCGCGTCCCTTTGGGGCAGGAAAAGCCTCAGCTTCTGTTTGTGCTCTGTCGACAAAGGGATCGACCTGGAAAAATAAAATTTTAAAACAAACATGACTTTAAAATAACAAGTGCAAACAGCCACAAAAATTAATGTGCCTTTGATGATACATCTAATAGAACTACTAGTAGGTAAAAGGCAAAGGTAGTCCCATAGCCTTTCTGAGGCCATAGGGGCAATGGGTTGTTATCCACTATGTCTAGGGTCCAGTATTGGAAGGTGGAGTCCATCGCACTTCTTCCACTGCCATCTACATGCCCCTCCCCAACCAAAGTCAGGCACTCAATTTTACACCTGGGTGCAGTGAGGATAGCCATGTTAAGTGCTTTTCCCAAGGGCACAATGGTTGGCATGTCAGGGAATCGAAACCCAGGACCTTTGAGTTATGGGCCAAACACCCTAACCATTACGCCAACACAATGCCATACAACAGACCTACTCATCATCATCATCATCCCACACCTCTGCTTTCATCTTGAGTTCTCAATAAATTTGCTAAAGGAGCCATGAAATTAAGTCGGTGTGGCGTCATAAAGTTAGAGGAAGATACCTACTCCACATGCTTGCCGAACACGTTGACAATATGGTACAGGGCAGTGGTGGCGGCAGGCAGCAGAGAAAACCGCATGTTCTGGCTGGAAACGTCCCGTTGGCATGACAACCAAGCATGCTGGGAGGGACGACTTCCAGCCAACGGCATCTTGAAATGTCGGTCCAGCGCCTGCATGTAGACAGAAAAAAATGGATTTTACTGGCAGTTAGGGTTATTCACATAGAATCTAAAGCCAGGTAATATATAAGTGGGGCATCTCACTTGGAGAAAGTAAGTTGTTGAAGAGAATTTCCTGGACTGTTGTCACTCTAACAGTCAGTGCCCTGTGCATACAGAAAATGCATCTTTGCCATAAGCAAACTCTTCATCAGCAATTCCAGATAACTAAAGCTAACTTGAAGTAAACCCAGGAAATAAGGCATCGTCTCTCTTCCTACAGTTAAGGTTCTTGGTTTGAATCCCCGGAAGGCCCCAATGTCTTTTCAGTTAGTCCTGTTTCGTCAGACCAGTTTAAATATCAATCAAGTGTCTGCACGCCCGAGTTTAAGACTGGGCCACGGATGACCCGATCAAATGTTTGGGAAGACACACCTTGGGCTACTACAATAATCCACAACAATGATGCCAGGGCTCTAGCCAGCTCGAAATTTTTTTCCGTCAGCCAATTCCCATTGTCGCGAAAATTGCGAAAACGCTCTTCCATGAGTTAGAACGACTGAACTGAGACCTTGAAAAATGGGTTTTTAATGAGATTATCGTATGCTAAAGGGCGCCGACACACTTTGTCAACAATAATAACAATAGCAAAACAAACAGTGTGTGGCTTTTACGGCCGTGGACAGCGTACCCAAGCCGCCTGTAGCTTCCACCAAGGATTTTTGTCGATCAAGGTTGACGGATTGGTTTTAAAATTTTTCCGTCACACGCAGCAAATTTCCGTCAATTGACGGAAAAACGGACGCTGGCTAGAGCCCTGAATGATGCAAAACTACTAACCTCATGCAGTCCTATCAGGGCAGTGAGGATGTCAGGCAGGGACTTCTGCACGACCCCGTAGGTGTCCTCAGTGTAGGAGGCTGCCACAAGGTGGGACAGGCCTGCAGGTCAGAGGTTACAGGTGTAGTTTGAAAAGTACAATGTAGTTCAAAAGTCTACAAAGTATATAACTTAAGGTTTAGTTTTTCTATTCTATTCTATTTACTTCAGAAGGAATAAGGTTAAAACAACTTTGCCTATCATGAACTCTCCTCTTACATGACTTGTATATAACACATACAAAAGCAAGATCAACAAAATAAAAATAAAAACAATGACATGAAAAGAAACACAGATCTAAATAAGAAATTAAGGTCCATTTGCAATAATTCACGTCTTCATCTGGTTAAGCTTAGTTGGCTAAGTGTGGCTAATGGACACTACTGACTTGTATACAATAACATTTAGAGGCTGTGTACCTAACCAAATTTTCAGGTACAGGTACAGGTACACGGGTTTAGGTACAGGTCCAGACCTACACCTGTACCTAAAAAAGTTTAACCAAATATATGTAAGTTAAACATGTAGCTAACTGTCTTTTCTAGTGATAAATTGTCATCTTTGTATGGGCAATTACATATTTGAATCTCCAAACAATTTCTTTGCAAGTTTTCTTAAGTTTCAACTGCAAGATTATCACCATTGTCATTGTTGATTCGGGATTTACTTGTTCAGCAGTCTTAAAAAGTAGTGTTTAATAGTGATTTAGTTTGTTTAGGTACAGGTACAGGTACACAGATGTTTAGGTCCGGACCTGTACCTAAACAATTTTTTAGGTACGGTACAGGTACGGGTATTTAGGTACACAGCCCTAACAAACCCAAAATTTTAATGTGCATGGAAGACATGAGTAAGTACCTTCCAGAACCCAGACCAACAGCTGGGCATCCTGGAACAGCTCTGCACTGGCAGCTTCTGGCAGCTGGAGGGGGCACAGAGGTCAAAGGTTAGAGGTGAGGACACCAAACATACATTGAAGTTATGTCTCTCCTTCAGTAGTAGACTTCTTCGAGAAAAGCTTTGGGCATTGACAAGTCTTGATGTTTCTGACTTAAGGAGAAGGGATGTATTAGTGTAGTATCCAGGAGTGGTCTTTTGCAGTGAGAAAACTGTTTAAAAAGACGTGGTGTTGCGTGATGTAACAGCAAGGTGTTCGAGTCAACACCCAGAAGTCCTAGGTTTGAGTCCCTTGATATGCTACGATGTTGTGTCCACTTCAAAGGCACTTCAAAATCTGAATTCCATCACTTCATTCACTTGGAATTCACTTCACTCACAGGTGAAAATGAGTACCTATAGATTCTGTCAGGGAGTGCAATACACCTAATGCAATGCA
This sequence comes from Branchiostoma floridae, assembly GCF_000003815.2. Taxonomy (NCBI): domain Eukaryota; kingdom Metazoa; phylum Chordata; class Leptocardii; order Amphioxiformes; family Branchiostomatidae; genus Branchiostoma; species Branchiostoma floridae. Next base: position 20,473,088 of record NC_049989.1, on the reverse strand, counting down.
ACAAAAAAAAGAAAGAAGCATTTTCCCCACCTGCTGTAAGAAGTACGCCAGGACAGGTGTTCTCCTCAACCCCAAGGTGACCTTCTCCAGCTTTCCTGGTGCCTGCCCACCTCCCACTCCCACCTTCTGTGACCCTTGAACCCTGGTGGGGTCAGGGCTTAACCTCTGACCTGTGACCCCAATGTTCTGTCGGCAGGCTGCTAGCCGGTTGGTGAGGGAATCTAGCACGGCTAGGCTGGATGTACTCACAGTCTTCCATACATAAGGATGGCCACCTGCACAGAAAAAAACACATTAAATTTACCTATCAATCAATGAATGACTCTACATGTAACAGCGTTCCATAGATACATAAAAGTTGCTTCCTGTGTTAGCAGCGGTTGAAAAAAAGTCAAGCTTTACTCCATTAATTGACTAATCAACCAATCAAGACTGCCTTCAGGTCATTCAAAAATGGAAAATAATGAATAGCAAGCGAGGTCAAATGTGAAATGGGGCACATGTAGGTAAACTATAAACTTAAACCTGAAAAGGCAACATTCAGCAATGGTTAATCAAGTTCCTTCATCAAAGTTGACTTGAAATAAGGTTGCAATAACAAAAAAGATCAAAGTCATACTTGCCTTTTCATCTATGGAACAAATTGAAAAGTATAAAACTTGAGAAAGCGGAACAGTTCCCCACCTGGCTGACTGAGGCTGAAGATGTGTCTCCTGCGCTGGGGTGAGAACTGGGCTAACAGGGACAGGTCCAGGAAACCGAGGTACTGGCAAAATGAGAACAAAAACATGTTTAACCAATTTTTCTAGTTAGCTGTACTTGCATTGAATTCTTCTGCCAGTTCATTCTAGTGATGCTGAAATAGAGTGATGGATGTCATGTCCAGAAGAAAATCTGTGTTACTTATCCAGTTGTAGAGATTGAATTTTATTTGGATGTCTATAACTTTGAAGTTCGTACAGAAACATTGTTTTGTTTGCTGGTAAATCGCCTAAACTTATTGAAAGTCTTGATTTGCAAATGGTAACTTGATTTTAGCGACTATCGCAGTCAATATCAAACCACTAACATTTCATCATCACAATTATTTGATCACTCAACACTTGAGACAGTGATGTTTGTTCCCAGCACTAGAATTAAATTCTGGGAACTACAACTTTTTGCCCAAAAGCTAAAATTACTGACTCCAATATTACTTAAACTTAGGAAACTTTTAAGAACCAAATCAAACCCAACCATGAGAATTATAAGATGATAGTAATACCTGGACCAAAGGCACGTCCTGACACTGGACAGCATCTGACAGATATCTGTCAGTCTGGTCAGCTAGGCTGGAGGCCACCTCAAACTTGAAAACCTAGTAGACAAGAAACACACATATGATGCAAAAACACACTACATGTACAATAACTTATATTGGAAGAGACTACTGATACATGCAGTGTGTTTGCACATAAGGGATTATGATTTAAATAGGTATTGTTTGCAATGCTGGATGGCAAATTCTGAATGTTGCTAATGTATGCAAATCTGAATAATTATGTCTCTTCACTACAATAGAAGTACATATGCAAATTTATAGGAAGGACTCTTCCAAGTTAAAAAACCAGCATGGAGGCTTTCAGGTGCAAACACTCTGTAGAACATGTCTTTAACAGTGCAAATTCTAAAATAGCTACTTCTGTACTGTCATTAGTTGAGACATTAAATGTTCAACTTTGAAGCTTATAATCTACAGATTCACAGGAAGGTTTCAATGTCTCTAATAAATTTACAGGAAGACTCTGCATCAAACTTAGAAGAAGCTTGCTTTAAATACGTCAATGTGTTTATCTGAAGTGCATAATGGCAACAGAAACCTGAGTTACTTCTTGTAAAACCATATCAAGTACATTTATAAGACGAAAAAACATGTATCTGACAGTGTATTTGGTGACAACAATGAACAAACTTGTGTAAGGGAGCTGTATATCAACAAAATATCAAACATTCACCTAAAACAATAAACAACCACAGACCTGAGCGTGGAAGATGTGCAGCATCAGCCATGATGTGTCCAGCAGACAGAACATGAAGGTTCCACCGACAGCTGTCTGCCACAGGAGACCCACGTCCAACAGGCCATGCAGGCTGCCGATATCCACAGGGCTGGTAACCATAGCAAATATATAACAATAAACAATAACAATAAACAATAACAACGACAGGAGACCCACGTCTATCAGGCCATGCAGGCTGCCGATGTCCACAGGGCTGGAAGGGTAGCCACAACCAAAACACAACAATAAACAATAACAACAACAGGAGACCCACGTCCAGCAGGCCATGCAGACTGCCGATGTCCACTGGGCTGGAGTATACAGACAGGAAGGACAGTGAATTAATGAATCTACTGCAATAGGTGTTGCTACATATAAAATATTAAGAATTTATATAACAGTAATTGTTAATTCAATGACGTACAGCCTGGTGAAACTATCAATTTATTGAAGGACAAATGGCAGTGACATTTAAAGTAAAAGTGATCTTTTTAGCTCATCACTGAATAGCTACTATTCCACTAGTCATGAGAAGACAGACGCAGTGTACAGTATTTACAGGTTCATTGTATCAGGGAAATTCTCCTAGCTCTACTTGTAAGCTTTGTGCTACAAAACTTGTACATGTACTTTGTTCACATACCTGGGCTTCAGTCGGAGCAGGGCACACATTGTGATTGCCCAGTTTTCACCCTGACTACAACCATACGTTGTGATTGCCCAGTTTTCACCCTTACTACAACCATACGTTGTGATTGCCCAGTTTTCACCCTGACTACAACCATACGTTACAATAAAAACATGTACGGTATAACTGTTGTGACAGTTTTGTGCGCATGCATGGAAACCACCTGGTTCACATTCATTTTTGTCTGTGGAGAAAGGTGAAAATTCAATGTTTTGTAGAGACTTTTAGATGGTAAAAGTATAGACTGCCACTTTCATGTACAAAGGTCACCAGGGTGGTAGGAAGTTCGGTTGTCTGCATGGTGGTGGTTGTAGGTCTCCTCGTTGTAGTTGTGGTTGGCGGCAGTTCATAGCGCTCGCTGTTGCAGAAATCTGATATGCAACACTGGAAGCAGGAATAGTACGTTTTGTGTTCTCTGTTGCTTTTTCTATCGTATTTTTCGTTCTCCAAAACCGCCCGACCCGGCCCTGGATCGAAACGTTCCACATCTGAATAAAGTTTATATTCACTATCACCTCTAAAAAAAACAATGAAGGAAACGGTCACGATTTTTCCAACCAACATCTGGTTGGAGAGTAACACTAATTACTTTTCTTGGCTTTCAGATATTTTTATTAAGATATGTAAAATGTTTTTAAGAGGAGATGAAAAAAGAACAGTAGGAGGTAAAAGTGATTGTACTGCTGTACGGGAAAAGTGAAAATGTCACAGGCTGTGATAATCAGTACAGTAAAGACGTGCCCGCATACATCTAATATGTACCCGGTACATGGGCGAGTAAGGTGCAGATAGTCAGGCACTAATGTGACCTCCAGGTGGTCTGCCATGCACGTGCACATCAACTACTCGCACAAGAACATGTACTACTGCCAGGTGAGTAAACAACAAACAAACAAACAAACACATCAACTACTCGCACAAGAACATGTACTACAGACAGGGTCTTTTGTGTGGGCAGTCTGACTGGGACTGTTTTGTCTTGCATGAGTTGTACCAAGCTAGTGCAAGGCTAGACCAGTTACTGTACCTGGAATGAACCTTCCTTTAAATTTGATGAAAGCCATCACTGTGAGGAGTCTCCAGGGTAATAGAACAGGAAGTAAGAACCTAACAAGTTGACATATCCTCCTACCCAACATCATGGCACACTGCCAGTACAAGGACTCAAACAAAGGCGGTCTTCAGTGATTCAGGAGTTCCCTGTAGATTCTGGACCAATTGGGTAGATATTCATGCTGTCAGTGTCCATATCCACATCCATGGCCAGCAGGTCGGGCTGGGTGAGGTCGGGAACGGGCGCGCCGACCGTTGTCTTGTCTTCAGGGTTGTAGACCATCTGCTCCAGGATGGTTTTGTGGTCACGCGGGTGCAGAAACTGCAGAATGTTCTCCCCGATCATGTGTGCCTCTTTTACATAAACCAATAAAAACATGTACGGGAAGGCCTGAGATCTTCATTTAAATCCTCAGCCTACCTGACCCCAAAACATGATATGTCTCTTTTAGAGGTGTCCAGCAGACAGAACAGGAAGGTTCCACCGACAGCTGTCTGCCACAGGAGACCCACGTCTATCAGGCCATGCAGGCTGCCGATGTCTACTGGGCTGGTAACCATAGCAAATATACAACAATAAACAACAACAACAATAACAACAACAGGAGACCCACGTCAAGAAGGCCATGCAGGCTGCCGATGTCTACTGGGCTGGTAACCATAGCAAATATACAACAATAAACAACAACAACAATAACAACAACAGGAGACCCACGTCAAGAAGGCCATGCAGGCTGCCGATGTCTACTGGGCTGGTAACCATAGCAAATATACAACAATAAACAACAACAATAAACAATAACAACAACAGGAGCCCCATGTCCAGTAGGCCATGCAGGCAGCCGATGTCTACTGGGCTGGTAACCATAGCAAATATACAACAATAAACAACAACAACAACAACAGGAGACCCACGTCTAACAGGCCATGCAGGTTGCCAATGTCCACGGGGCTGAAGTATACAGACATGAAGGACAATGAATAAAGAGACTCTTTTCTACACAAACATTGCCTTATTTCCACCAACGTTTAGGAGATGTCTAACACCTTCATCAGGGCAATTCTGACTGGTTCCTACTGTGCAGCTGCAATAGCTGTTGCTGCATACAGATGTCACAAATGTAAAGTATTTACAGTCATCGTTTATTCAGTGATATAACAAGTTGATGAAACTATTAATGGGAGAAGGACAATGGCAATGACATTTAAATTAAAAGTGATATTTTTAGCTCACTCAAGAGCTATTCTTTCACTAGTCATGTCTGAGAAGACACTATGTGAAGTATTTACAGGTTCATTGTATCAGGGAAATTCCCCCAGCTCTTCAACAAGCACAATTAACTGGTGGTGTTTTTAACATATTGCAAATTGACATCACTTTTTTCACGTACCTGGGCTTCAGTCGGAGCAGTGCACACATCCAAGTCTTCACACCATGACCTAAACAGGGAGATAAAACAAGATAAGAAGACACAAAAAACAAGTGACTCTTTGTCTGCATCTTAGAGTGTTGGGCAGTTGTTAAGGTAGTAGTGCAGTGAATTCCAAGATAGATATCTAAAACCTAATTCCTATTATGAGTACTAGTTAGGTTACATGCAGAATGAACTGCATCAGACAGATGGCTCTGTTAGGACAGTAGATTCATGAAGTAGAAATTAATTTGGAAGGCATTAATAATCAAAACATTCAAATTCTTTACCTTTAAAAGGTGGGTATGTCACTACCTGGATGTCTAACCTTCATTGTCATACCTAGTATATAGCTCCAACTCTACCTGCACTAAAACATACCCTGAGCATATGCAGGTTGTATTCCCAGGCCCACTTACCCAGTAGGTAGTAGCCCAGGTAGTACCCAGGTAAGAGCCGCACTACTCGGGAGGCGGAGTCAACCACTAGCCGGGGGAGGAGGGTCCGCACTCGGAAAAACTTGGCTTGCTGAAAAGAAACACAGGATGAAAATCGGACTGTATCTGAGTGTATAGCTGACATTACTGCCTTTTAGAATAACACATCAGCATCTTTATTGCTTAAGTACATCTGCCCTTTATCTGTATACCTATGGCCAAACACACCATGGTCAGCTTCTGTCTCTATATCTGTATAGTCAATTATCATATAGCCAGGGGACGTGGACCAATCAGAAGGCCCCATTTCATGCTGGCTATGACGCCGTAACAGATGGAAAATCATCAACAGCCGTGCATTAATCGTTTTCATTAATGCACGTGTGTTTTTTTGGGGATTTATTCGGTGGTTATAGCAAAGGACCAGGCGTTATGACACCATATACACCTCGGGGCGGGTCATTAACCCTTAATTAACCACCCTTCCGTTTACACCAGCTTTCCAGGCACATGGCAAGATGGCAGCTGACTATATCCTATTATACCTGGCATACCTACATGTAGCCTTTGAACATCTAGCTGCAAGTGTTTAGTCAGTCATTCAGTATCCACTATTAGACCCTACTGCTGTGAGAATCCCTGACACAAAGGTGGGCAGCAGTTGGTTAGCTTTCACACTTTTTACCAAAAAAAGTAGCCTCGCAGATATTGCGTTTTTCTACTATAACATTCAGCCTCACCTGGATAACAGGGAACTGTAGCCGATGTCTGCTATGTAGGAAGTACTGCACACTATAACACAGGCCCTGTCATGGGAAGCAATAAAAAAAAAAAAAGAACAAAAAAAATCAATTTGAGAACATGGAAAGTGCAAATTCTTCGTAAGTTTATTTCTTTTAAATAAATCATAGTATAACAACCTGCACCTAGCCATTGGGGCAAAATTTTTTAGTAAAAGGACTTTGATTATTGTCCAAAATGTACAAGACTAAACTGACAAGAAGACACACAAAGCTTAGAATATTAGATTTTAAAGACAAAATCTGTGGAGCATTCTGTGAAATCGCTCAGCTGCTGAGAAGTCACAAACATGCGGCAGCTTCAGTGATCATAGGATACCTGCTTTATATTATTATTTACTGACACTGCTGGCATCCTAACTGCTAAATGCAATTGCAATAGGTACTTACCAGAAAGGCTCCAGAGAACACCACAAAAACACTCTTCTCATTCAGGCAGTGGACTGGTCCAACTGTCCCCCTGCAAAACATATCACAAACCAGACGAACATCAACAACAAAAGTTTGTAGATTGTAGTGTAATAAGCCAAGAGTCATGTCCTAATCAAGGATCGCAAACAAATACTTCTTTTATTGGTTTGGCTGTTCACAACACACAGCCAGGGTTGCAAACTACCCTCTGGTACTAGTATTACGAAGGGCTATGCTATCAGAGACAATATGAGTTAGTTGAATTTAACATGGACAGGATTACAAAACAGTAACAATATTCTTAGTACATAAGAAAAACTAATAAAAAACATGAAACTTGGCAATGGATAGAGCATCTATCTACTAGTAGATCCTTGTCTTAGCTGGAGGCCTAGGATTCACCTCTTTCTCAGATCTCACTCAAAGAAATATTTGTAAGAACATCAATCCAAAATTAAACTTTTTAGAATCATCTACAAGTGTCTTGACTGACCCCATGTTCTGGTCTGACCCTTGACACGGCAGCGACAGGGATGAAAACTGTGGACCAATCAGGGCTGCTGCACAGTATGACATCACCATTGCCATGACGACATGCATCCCAGCATGCATCAGGCTGGAGGGGCTGAGCAGCTGGACCAGCCTGGCCAGTCTTGTCTGAGGGATCTTGGGAGACACTGGGGAGGAAAATTTGTGTTTGAATGTCAAGGTCGCATAACACAGTATTTATGGGCGACCCCCGTGGACATAAGTAGGTCGGGCACAAAATAGGGCGTCGCAGTTCTTGAAAAGCCATAGAAATTGTTCTGTGCACGTCAGCGAGTCGGAAACTATGGTGGATAGTAGAGGAATATGTAAGTTTTGAGGCCATATGAGTTGGGTTACGATGTTTGTTTGGCTGGGTAGAATTTCGCGCACGAATCCGGTTCCCACTACTTCCGTGTGTCGGCTGCAGTATGGTGACCTCCGCTGGGGGTCATTTCAAAGTGTTCTTTCTGGGAAAACGAGCAGACAAACTTCTGCTCATTTTGACATATTTTGTAGACTCTACCCTGAACTCCAACATATTGAATTCTTGTTCATTACTTTTGCACCCTGGTATATTTTTTTAGTCGTCGAACCACCTCACTTTGGGGTCCTTAACTATAGAAATCCCCATAGGCAAAAAACTGTGTTCTGCTACCTCAAAGGAACGGTTGTCCTACAATACATCTAACAGAGATCGCTGATGAGCGTCCAAAATCAGCCCTAATTAGCCCTGTGTAAGCTTCAATTCTATTTCTTGCAAGAAGTAAAAAGCATGATTCAAAAGACCACATTACACACAAAATGTAAAGCAATTTGTTTTGTTTTTTCACTAAGCCAATTTTTCAAATCTTTAGTCGCTCAGCCTTTGCAATGCAATCACGGCCTCTAGCAGAAAAGACGAAATGATCACTAATACAAAAATGAACTTAACTGCAAATATCCTTCCTAATAAAGAAACTACAAGGTATTATTTAATTGCATGAAACTTCATGTGTTTTTGGTACGTAATGTCCAAATTTTTGCATTGTCTTGGACATAGTCATGTTTTGCGTATGTCTCAGTGGCCTTCAACTTTGACATTTTACCCACAATGCACCACACTGTGCATGCACAGATCAAACTGTGATGCAGCTTATACCTACCAGTGAGGTGTCTGGCATGACTGGTCCCTGCCACCACCACCACCCCCCACAGCAGCAGCAGGTAACCCCAGTTGTACGGTGACAGGGCTTCAAACAGACAACCTGCAAGGTAAACAAAAAAACAACAATAACAGCCTTGTCAAAACAAGGCGGCAGGCGGCGATTTTAGCCGCCTACTTACATTTTTCCAGCCGGCTACTTTGGGGTAGAATTTCAAAAAATAAAAGTTTAAGTCCAGTGCTCTCTGTTACAAAATCCCCCAGCAATTTGTTTTGATAAACCTCTGGCAGTTTTCTGATAGTTGGCCCCCGGTTAGGGGTCATAGCGGGGAACCTATGCCAAATTTTTTTGAAATTCAGGATTTTTTTTGTCAATTCAAAGTTTAAAGATAACAATAAAAGTTACCCAAAATACACCCCCAAACCATATTTAGGGGTCTAAATTTAAAAATTTTCCCAGGCCCCCCAGACCTCCCCCCCTACAGGACGGGGGTACATCCCCCTCCCGTACCTACCCCCCGCTCGCCACTTCGTGGCTCGCCGCAAGCCGCTAAGCGCCTTGCCTGCTACTTTCATATATTAGCCCTCTACTCTAAAAGTTTGTGACGAGGCTGAATAACAACTCAAAAGACAACAAAGTGATATTGTGGAAAACCTAAACTTTACCTAACCAACATCAAGTTTAATTGGGACTTACCCCAAGTAAAGTTTAGTTTTTCCACAATGTCATTTACCAACACAGATGACCTTTCATGCTAACAAAGCGATATTGATCGATTTGAGCTTAATAAACAGCTATTTTCCATTGGTCACGACAGAGAAGACAGATGCTATATATATAGTGTGTGTTATGTAACATGCCAAGGAAATTCCCCTAGCTCTTCACCACAAGCACAATGAATAGTGGACCACGGCTTAAAGTCCCAGCATGCATGTCAGATGAGCGACACAACTGGAATCAAACTCAGAGCTGCTAGTTCCTGAGGCAAGGCCACTAAACTCTACACATACCAATTAGCACCTTGACTATGCACTTGTCACACCACCCCAAAGATAAAGTGTGTGAGTGAGTGAGTGAGACTTGTTGAATATCACATTACCAACGATCCAGCGCCAGGGATGCAGCAGGTCCACCTGGGTTGTAAGGAGGAGGCCGTACACCCCCGCAGGCACTAATAGTACAGCCCACAGCTGGCTGGCAATGGTGCGGAACAGGAACACCTGGGGAGGGAACAGATGGTATGGTCCAGTTTGGGGAGGTACAGGTCTTAACAACAAACGACATTACCCATTCTGATCACCCTTAGACTAGAGTTACCTAGACA